>NC_052313.1:52862259-52864461 GCF_016432855.1 Salvelinus namaycush
CATTAAGGATACCATCAACACCACAGGCCTTTTTGGGTTGGAGGGTTTTTATTTTGTCCTGTAACTCGTTCAAGGTAATTGGAGAATCCAGTGGGTTCTGGTAGTCTTTAATAGTTGATTCTAGGATTTGTATTTGATCATGTATATGTTTTTGCTCTTTATTCTTTGTTATAGAGCCAAAAAGATTGGAGAAGTGGTTTACCCATACATCTCCATTTTGGATAGATAATTCTTCGTGTTGTTGTTTGTTTAGTGTTTTCCAATTTTCCCAGAAGTGGTTAGAGTCTATGGATTCTTCAATTACATTGAGCTGATTTCTGACGTGCTGTTCCTTCTTTTTCCGTAGTGTATTTCTGTATTGTTTTAGTGATTCACCATAGTGAAGGCGTAGACTCAGGTTTTCCGGGTCTCTATGTTTTTGGTTGGACAGGTTTCTCAATTTATTTCTTAGATTTTTGCATTCTTCATCAAACCATTTGTCATTGTTGTTCATTTTCTTTGGTTTTCTATTTGAGATTTTTAGATTTGACAGGGAAGCTGAGAGGTCAAATATACTGTTAAGATTTTCTACTGCCAAGTTTACACCTTCACTATTGCAGTGGAACGTTTTTACCCAGGAAGTTGTCTAAAAGGGATTGAATTTGCTGTTGTCTAATTGTGTTTTTGGTAGGTTTCCAAACTGCATTCCTTCCATCTATAGCATTTCTTAATGTTACTCAGTTCCTTTGGCTTTGATGCCTCATGATTGAGTATTGCTCTGTTCAAGTAGACTGTGATTTTGCTGTGGTCTGATAGGGGTGTCAGTGCGCTGACTGTGAACGCTCTGAGAGACTCTGGGTTGAGGTCAGTGATAAAGTAGTCTACAGTGCTACTGCCAAGAGATGAGCTATAGGTGAACCTACCATAGGAGTCCCCTCGAAGCCTACCATTGACTATGTACATACCCAGCGTGCGACAGAGCTGCAGGAGTTGTGACCCGTTTTTGTTGGTTATGTTGTCATAGTTGTGCCTAGGGGGGCATATGGGGGAGGGAATGCTGTCACCTGCAGGCAGGTGTTTGTCCCCCTGTGTGCTGAGGGTGTCAGGTTCTTGTCCAGTTCTGGCATTTAGGTCGCCACAGACTAATACATGTCCCTGGGCCTGGAAATGATTGATTTCCTCCTTCAGGATGGAGAAGCTGTCTTCATTAAAGTATGGGGATTCTAGTGGGGGGATATAGGTAGCACACAGGAGGACATTTTTCTCTGTTAAGATAATTTCCTTTTGAATTTCTAGCCAAATGTAAAATGTTTCCTGTTTTGATTAATTTAATGGAGTGAGTTAGGTCTGCTCTATACCAAATTAGCATTCCCCCTGAGTCCCTTCCCTGTTTCACACCTGGTAGTTTGGTGGATGGGAACTACCAGCTCTCTGTAACCTAGAGGGCAACCAGTGGGTCCGTCTCCTCTGTACCAGGTTTCTTGCAGGATGACAATGTCTGCATTACCGATTTCTTTGGTGAAGTCCGGGTTCCTGCTCTTTAGGCCAAAGGCAGATGACCTCAGGCCTTGGATATTCCAGGATGATATAGTGAAGGCTTTTTGTTCCATAAAGTGTCCAATGTTGTTGGTCGTGGTTTGGCCTCAGGCCAGTAAGTGTGAGCAGAGCCTGCTGAGCATCTGGTACATGCCGTTGGCTTGGGCGAGTGTAAGAGTGGGGGTTGGGCCTGTTTGCCCGCTCACTACCTGGGCGTATGTGTGACTTCCATGTTGATGCCCTCTCTGGGGGGGGTGGGGTGCATGGGGTGGGCAGGAGTGGCATAGGTCTGATCTGAGGGGGCCTAAATTGGGTGTGGGCATGGTTGATGTGGGGGGGTGTTGATTGGTTGGGGTGGGGGTGTGTCTGGGGGTGCTGTGGTCTGGATGTAGGTCCTCTTGGCGTGGGTCCTCTATGTGTAGGTCCAGGGTGGGGTGCTGAAGGTCTTGGAGGGTGTCTCGCTGGTCTGGGTGGGGTGTCTATTGATCTGTTGCTCCTGTGTGAAGTGTTGGGGCTGCGTTTGAGAGCGATGTCCTTTAGAGTCCGGGCAAAGGTGGGCACTGCCTGCCTTGTAGAGGTGGACCTGGTCATAGAGGCTGTTCAAGTCCAGGGTGGAGTGGTGGGCCAGGAAAACATTTGTTTTGAGGCACAGTCACGGGAGATGCTTGCGTTTACCCGCTGTATTGT
>NC_052313.1:52864561-52882061 GCF_016432855.1 Salvelinus namaycush
GACTCCCGAAAACCTCTACTATCAGAGTCAATACTGACTCCCGAAAGCCCTATACACAGAGTCAATACTGATCCCGAAAAGCTCTCACAGGAAGTTCTCCCAATACTGACCTCCCGAAAAGCTCTTCACACATGGTCCTAACTACTGATCCCCGAAAAGCCTTATACACAGAAGTCAATACTGACTCCGAAAAAGCCTCTACACCTGAGTACAATACTTGCTCTCCCGACAAGAAAGCCTTCTACACAGACGAATAATGATCCCTGAAAAACTCTATACACATGAGTCGCAATACTGATCTCCCTTAAAACCTCTGACACAGAGTCAATACTGATCCCCAAAAAGCCTCTACTAAGAGTTCAATACTGCTCCCATAAAAACTCTACACAGATCATATACTGACTCCTGAAAAACTATATACTGAGTCAATACTGTCTCCTTCAAAACCTTAACACTGAGTCAAGCCAATATTCCTCACAACAATCATAGTTTTTCGTTTAGTCATACAGACCCCAGAAGTCAAGCAACTCGTCTCACATCTTTAATCAAATTAGATACAGTCCATACCTAGCACAGTACAGGAGAAGTGTAAGCAGTAAAATAAAAAACGTGTGTGTCGTGTGTGCGTCTTATGCTGTGCTGACGAAAGTGTGTGTGTGGAGCTCTCTGTACCCTCACCCACAGTAACAGAGATCCCGCTAGTTCAGAAATACAACAAAGGATGATCCTGTTACTGAAGGCGGGGAGGTCAGAATCTCTTTCTCCAACAGAAAATCTCTGCTCTAATCCCTACAATCACTTTTAGTCTCCGTCTCTGTCCATCCAGCAACTCCTCTGGAGAGAACGGTCCCTTCCATCGCCATTAAAGAAAAATCTCCTCCAGGCTTTCTAGAAATACAGACAGGGACAGACAGACAGACAGAAGACAGAAGGACAGGCAGGCAGGCAGGCAGGAGGAGCAGGCAGGCAGGCAAGCAGGCAGGCAGGCAGGCAGGCAGGCAGGCCGGCAGCAGGCAGGCAGGGCGGCTAGGCAGGCAGGGCAGCAAACAAACACGTCAGGGGGGTTGAGTCTTGACTCAACAGAACTCAAGTACAACTTCAAAGATAAGCTTCAAGTGTCAAGTCCAGACAGTGCAGTGACCATCATGATTGGGCTAGGGGAACAGCTATCCATATGACCAAATGTTTCACTTTTCATGAGTGGTTTTTTACAATAAGCTTACTAATGTTCCCTGAAATAGTGTCATTGTACCACACACCAGATATCTGTTAGATGGCCAGCTCACGCCCATCCATTACACTGGTCATTTCGCCCACTATCAAGTTATTGATAAACGTGAAGTCCATGAGCTAATCTGTCATGGATTCTTGCGGTATAGGCTTTTAACTCATCATATCCCCAACGCCCAACCCTAGCACTACACCTAAATCTAACCCTCAACCCTGAAACAGTACCCCGTTCATGACCCTAACCCTGAACCATCCCCATTATCTGACCCTAACCCGAACCCTAACCTTCATCTAACCCTGAACCCTACCACCTTCATCTGACCCTAATACCTGAACCTACCACCTTCATCTAACCCTCAACCCTGAACCATACCCTTCATCAAACCCTAACCCTGAACCATACCACCTTCATCTAACCCTAACCCTGAACCCTACCACTGCTCCCTTCAATCTACCCCTGCACACTGAACACTACCACATTCATCTAACCTAACCCTGACCCTACCACTGCCACCTTCATCTAACCTGAACCATACCCCCTTCATCTAACTCCTAACCCTGAACCTACCACCTTCATCTAACCTAACCCTGAACACTTAACACTGTCACCCTTCATCTAAACCATGGACCCAGGAAACTACCACCTTCATCCTAACCCTAACCCCGACCATACCACTGTTCACCTTCATTAACCCCGACCCTGAACAATACCACCATTCATCTAACCCTACCCTGAAACCATACCTCCTTCATCTAAACCCTAACCTTGAAACCGTCCCACCTTCATCTGACCCTAACCTCTGAACCCTACAACTCATCTGACAATAACCGGAACCCTACCACGTCATCTTAACCCTAACCCTGAACCCTACCACATTCATCTAACCTATAACCCTGAACCCTACCACCTTCATCTGACCCTAATCTGAACCTACCACCTTTTCATTCTAACCCTACAACCCCGAACCCCGACCACCTTCATCTAACCCAACCCTGAACCCTACCCCTTCATCTAACCAGAAACCCGAACACGACCCTCCTTATCTACCGTAACCTGAACCCTAACCACCCTTCATCTAACCCTAACGCTGAAACCCATACCACTGTCACCGTCATCTAACCCTAACGCCTGAACCCTGAACCCTACCATTCATTAACTCTACCCTACCCCTTCATCTAACCCTACCCTGAATCCTACCCATCAGTTCATCTAACCCTGACCCGAACAATAACACCTCATCAACCCTGAACAATACACCTTCATCTGACCTAACCTGTGAACCCTACCACCTTCTCTAACCCTAACCCTGACCCCTACCACATCATCTAACCCTAACCCTGAACCCTACCACCTTCATCTGACCCTAACCCTGAACCATACCACCTTCATCTGACCCTAACCCTGAACCCTACCACCTTCATCTAACCCTAACCCTGAACCCTACCACCTTCATCTGACCCTGAACCCTACCACCTTCATCTGACCCTGAACCCTACCACCTTCATCTGACCCTGAACCCTACCACCTTCATCTAACCCTAACCCTGAAACCCTTACCACCTCATCTGACCCTAACCCTGAACCCTACCACCTTCATTGAACCCTGAACCTACCACTTCATATGACCCTAACCTGAACAAATACCACCTTCATACGACCCTATACCCATGAAACCATACCCACCCTTCATATGACCCTAACCTGAACCATACCACCTTCATCTAACCCTGACCCTGACCCCTTAAAAATGACCCCTAACCACCTCATCTAACCCTAACCCGGAACCCTACCACCTTCATTGACCCAACCTGAACCCTACCACCTGCATCTAACCCTGACCCTGCCCTTAACCCTGACCCTACCACCTTCATCTAACCCTACCCTGAACCCTAACCACCTTATCTGACCCTAACCCTGACCCTAACACCTTCATCTAACCTAACCCGACCCCTACCACCTCATCTAACCCTAACCTGACTCCTACCACCTTCGTCTGACCTACCCTGAACACTACCACCTTCATCTAACCCTCAACCATGACCCATACCACAATTCATCGCACCCTGACCCTACCACCTTAATCAAACCCTGAACCCTACACCTTCATCAACCCTGAACAAAACCACCTTCATCATAACCCTGACCCTGACCACCTTCATCTAACACCCTAACCCTGAACCATACCACCTTCATCGAACCTGAACCCTACCCCCTTCATCTAACCCTCACCCTGAACCCCTCCACCTTCATCTGACCGAAACCTGAACCCTGCCACCTTCATCTAAACCCTAACCTGACCTGCCACCTTCATCTAACCCTAACCTGAACCCTACCACTTTCATCTGACCCTAACCCGACCCCTACCCCTTCATCTGACCCTAACCCTGAACCTGCCACCTTCTTTATCTAACCCTAACCTGAAACCCTTTCCACCTTCATCTGACCCTACCCTATGAACCCTACCACCCTTCATCTGACCCCTAACCCTGAACCCTACCACCTTAATCTAACCTAACCCTGAACCTACCAACTTCATTGACCCTAACCCTGAACCCTACCACCGTTCAATCTGACCCTAACCCTGAACCCTACCCCATTCATCTGACCCTAACCCTGAACCCTACCACCTTGATCTAAGCATAACCCTGGAACCCTACCACCTTCATCTAACCCTAACCATGAACCCACCCACCTTCATCTAACCCAACCCGAACCATACCCCCTTCATATAACCCTACCCTGAACCCTACCACTACCACCTTCATCTGACCCCTAACTGAAACCTGCCACCTTCATCTAACCCTAAACCCTGAACCTACCACCTCATCTACCCCTAACCCTGAACCCTACCACCTTCATCTAACCCTGAACCCTACCACCTTCATCTAACCCTAACCCTGAACACTACCACCTTCATCTAACCCTGAACCCTACCACCTTCATCTAACCTAACCCTGTAACACTACCACTTCATCTAACATGAACTACCACCTTCATCTAACCATGAACACTGCACCTTCATCTAACCCTGAAAAGAATCTACCACCTTCATCTACCCTAACCCTGAACCCACCACCTTCATCTAACCCTGAACCTACCACCTTCATTAACCTAACCTGAACACTACCACCTTCATCTAACCCTGCTGAACCCTTACCCCTTGATCTAACCCTAACGCTGAACCCTACCCACTGTCACCCTTCATCTAACCCTTAACGCTGAACCCGAACCCTAACCCCTTCATCAACACTAACCCTGAACTCCTAACCCTAATCAGCTTCATCTAACCCTGACCCTGAACCATACCCCCTATCTAAACCCTAAACCCTGAACATACCACATCATCTAAACCCTGACCCCCTACCACCTTTTCCATCTGGACCCTAACCCTGAACCATACCACCTTTCATCTGACCCTAACCCTGAACCATACCACCTTCATCTAAACCCTGACCTGACCCTTAACCTGAACCCTACCACCTTCATCTAAACCCTAATCCCTGACCCCGACACTTCATCTGACCCGCCCTTAACCCTGACCCCTTACCACCTTCATACTAACCGTAACCCTGACCCCTACCCACCTTCATCTGACCCTAACCTGAACACTACCACTTCAGCTAACTAACCATGACCCCTACCACTTCGTATGACCCTACCCTGGAAACATAACACCTTCATCTAACCCTAACCCCTGACCCACCACCTTCATCTAACCCTGAACCTACCACTTCACTAACCCTGTAACCCTACCACATTCATACTAACCGACCCTGACCCTTAACCTGACCCCTACCACCTTCATATAACCCGAACCCTGAAACCTACCACCTTCCTGGACCCTAACCCTGAACCCTACCACCTTCATCTAACCTAACATGGACCCTACCACCCTTCATCTTCTAACCCTAACCCTGACCCTACCACCTGTCTGACCCAACCCTGAACACTACCACCTGCATCTACCCCTAACCTGACCCCTACCACCTTCTACAACCCTGAAACACTACCACCTTCATCTAACCTGAACCCTACCACCTGCCCTCTAACCCTGAACATACACCTGCCATCTAACCCTGAAAACCATACCACCTTGATCGAACCTAACCCTGAACCCTACCCCTTAATATAACCCTGAACCCTACCCCCCTTCATCTAACCATAACCCTGAAACCCTACCACCTTCATCTGACCCTAACCTGAACCCTCGCCACATTCATCTAACACTAACCTTGAACCTGCCACCTTCATCTAACCCTAACCCCTGAACCACCTACCACTTTCATTTGACCCTAACCCTGACCCCTACACCTTCTCGACCCTAACCCTGAACCCCGCACAACCTTCATCAACCTAACCCTGAAACAACCCTACCACCTTCATCTGGACCCGAACCCTGAACCCTACCACCTTCATTGACCCTAACCCTGAAACCCTACCACTTCATCAACCATAACCCTGAACCCTACCACCTTCATTTGGACCCTAACACGGAACCCTACCACCTTCATGGACCCTAACCCTGAACCCTACCACCTTCATCTGACCCTTAACCTGAACCCTACCACCTTATCTAACCATAACCCTGAACCCTACCACCTTATCTAACCCTACCCTGAACCCTACCACCTTCATCTAACCCTTAACATTAAACCTACCCCCTTTCACTAAACCCTAACCCGAAACCCTCCCAAGACCACATCATTCTCGGACCCTAAACCTGACCTGCCCCTTCATCTAACCCTAACCCTGAACCCACACCTCATCTGACCCCTAAACCTGAACCATACCACCTTCATAGACCCTAACCCTGAACCTACCAGCCTTCATCTGACCCTAACCTGAACCCTACCACCTTCATCTCTAACCCTGAAACCCTACCACCTTCATCTAACCCTACCTGAACCACTCTACCACCTTCATCTAACCCTAAACCCTCACCACATTCATCTCAACCCTCCCCTGAACACTGCCACCTTCACTAACCCTGAACTCTACCACGGCATCTAACCTAACCCTGAACCCTACCCCCCTTCATCTAACCCGGAACCCTACCACCTTCATCTAACCCTAACCCTGACACTACCACCTTCATCAACGAACCACCAACCTTCATCTAACCATAACGCTGACCCTACCACTGTCACCTTCATCTAACCACTAACGCTGAACATGAACCCTACCCTCTCATCTAACCCCTAACCATGAATCCTACCACTATACAGCTTCATCTAACCTGACCAGGAACCCTACCCCCTTCATCTAACCCTAACCCGGAACCATACCACCTTCATCTAACCCTGACCCCTACCACCTTCATCTGACCCTAACCCTGAACCATACCACCTTCATCTGACCCTAACCCTGAACCATACCACCTTCATCTAACCCTGACCCTGACCCTTAACCCTGACCCCTACCACCTTCATCTAACCCTAACCCTGACCCCTACCACCTTCATCTGACCCTGACCCTTAACCCTGACCCCTACCACCTTCATCTAACCCTAACCCTGACCCCTACCACCTTCATCTGACCCTAACCCTGAACACTACCACCTTCAGCTAACCCTAACCCTGACCCCTACCACCTTCGTCTGACCCTAACCCTGAACACTACCACCTTCATCTAACCCTAACCCTGACCCCTACCACCTTCATCTAACCCTGAACCCTACCACCTTCATCTAACCCTGAACCCTACACCTTCCATCTAACCTGACACTACACCTTCATCTAACCCTGAACACTACACACCCTTCATTCTAACTGAACCCTACCACCTTCTATCTACCCTACCCTGAACACGAAACCTTTAATTGACCCTAACCCTGAACCCTACCCCCGTCATCTAACCCTAACCCTGAACCCTACCAACTTCATCTGACCTAGCCCGGACCCCTACCACCTTCATCTGACCCTAACCCTGAACCCTGCAACCTTTCATCCTAAACCCTAAACCTGAACCCTACCACCTTCCATCGACATAACCGAACACTACCACCTTCATCTGACCCTAAACCCTTGAATCCTACCACTTCATCTGACCCAAACCCTGAACCCCTACCACCTTCATCTGACCCTAACCCTGAAAACCCTGCCACCTTCATTCTAAACCCTACCCCGAACCCTACCACCTTCATATGCACCCTAAACCCTGAAAAACCTGCCACCTTAACTAACCTAACCCTGAACCCTGCCACCTTCATCTAACCCTAACCCTGACCCCTACAACCTTCATCTGACCACTAACCCTGAACCTGCCACCTCATTCTGACCTAACCATGAACCCTTACCACCATTTCATCTGATCCTAACCCTGAACACACCACCTTCATCTAACCCTGAAACCCTACCACTTCATCTAACCCTAACCCCTGAACACTACCACCCTACTGACCCTAACCCTGAAAACCCTTACCACCTTCATCTGACCCTAAAACCCTGACACCCACCCCCTTCATTAACCTAAACCCTGAAAATAACCCCATTCATCTAACCCTACGCTGAACACTAACCACCTTCATCTAACCCTAACCCTGACCCTAACACCCTCATCTGACCCTAACCCGAACCCTACAAACCTTCATTGACCTAACCCTGAAACCCTATACCACCTTCATCTGACCCTGAACCCTACCACCTTCATCTGACCCTGAACCCTACCACCTTCATCTGACCCTGAACCCTACCACCTTCATCTAACCCTGAACACTACCACCTTCATCTAACCCTGAACCCTACCACCTTCATCTAACCCTGAACACTACCACATTCATCTAACCCTGAACCCTACCACCTTCATCTAACCCTAACCCTGAACCCTACCACCTTCATCGCGACCCTAACCTGAACACTACACCTTCATCTAACCTAACCTGAACCCTACCACCTTCATCTAACCCTACCCTGGAACCTACCACCTTCATCTAAACCTGAACACTGCCCCCTTCATCTAACCCCTTGAACCCACCACCTTCATCTACCCTACCCTGAAACCCTCCACTTTAATCTGACCAAACCCTGAACCCTACCACCTTCATCTAACCCAACCTGAAACCCCTAACACCCTCAATCTACCCTAACCCTGAACCCTACACCTTCATTCTAACCTAACCCTAAACCTGAACCCTACCACCTTCATCTAACCCTACCCTGACCCCTACCCACCTTCATCTGACCCTAACAATGAACCCTACCACCTTAATCTAACCTAACCTGAAACCTACCACCTTCATCTAACCCTAACCCTGAACCTCCACTATCACCTTCATCTGACCCTAACCCTGAACCATACCACCTTCATCTAACCCTAACCTGGAACCCTACACCCTCATCTGACCCTAAACCATGAACCTACCACCTTCCATCTGAACCAACCCTGACCCCTACCACCTTCATCTGACCCTAACCCTGACCCCTACACCCTCATCTGACCCTATCCCACCCACCTCATCACACCCTGAACCCCTACCACCTTGACATGAACCTACCCTCAATTAACCTGAACATACCACCTTCATTTAACCTTGTGGTTGTGGCGTGTGTGTGGTGTGACCGTCTGCGTGTTGAGGAGACTCTTTGGACCTTAGAGTTGTTGCATTCTCCCACTCCCTTGTGGTCTTTTTGTGCTTCGAAGGAAACCTAAATCAGCAATTAACATATAATTAATGAGCTATCAGATAATTATTATTAGGTCGACGGGTTAATTGCCTCCGCTTAAGAGAGGAGATAACACCTGCAAAAGTTAAGGAGAGTGAGTGAGAGGAGGAGGAGAGGGGATGTGAAAAGGAGACGGAATAGAAATGAGAGAGTGGAGGAGAGTGGGAAATAGAGGGGAAAGAGAGGACAGGGGGAGAGAGGAGGAGAAGAGGGAAAGAGAGGACAGGGGGAGAGAGGAGGAGAAGAGGGAAAGAGAGGACGGGGAGAGAGGAGGATGAGAGGAGAGAGGACAGGGGGAGAGAGGAGGATGAGAGGAGAGCCGGGACAGAGGTGATGAGGGAGATAGGAGAAGGGATGAGAGAGAGGTGATGGGGACAGGTGGAGAGAGGAGGATGAGGCGAAAGGATAGAGGAAAGTGGATGAGAGGAGTTATGAGAGACAGGGGGATGAGAGGAGTATGAGAGATCAGGGGGGGAGTAGAGAGGATGAGAGACAGGGGGAGAGAGGGAGGATGAGAGGGAGAGAGGACAGTGGGAAGAGAAAGGGAAGATGAGAGGGACAAGTAAAAGAGTGGAAGGAGAATAGTAGAGGTTACCAGTTACCACAACTCTTCTTCCCCCTTTTCTCTCCCTTTTACCACTCCTCTCTACGCCTAACACTCTCTTGTCCCTCTTCTCTTCCTCTCTTTCATTTCAACTCCTCCTCCCTCTGTACTTAGTCCAGTGTGTATCGGGTTGCCCAGACCACAGCTTGTTATTGCAGGGTACTACAGTGTTGTGTTGTTCGTGTGCTGTGTGTGTGTGTGTGTGTGTGTGTGTGTGTGTGTGTGTGTGTGTGTGTGTGTGTGTGTGTGTGTGTGTGTGTGTGTGTGTGTGTGTGTGTGTGTGTGTGTGTGCGTGTGTGTGTGATGTTTGATTCACAACCCTTTTAGTGCTGTCAGCTCGCAGCATCAGACATATTGGATCAGATCAAGTACCCTCAATTAACCACCCAGCAAACTCTTAAATTATCACTCACTCTCTGTTCTGTGTGTCCTGGGACTTTCGTCTGACACATGCCCCTGAATAATGCCTACTACAACAATATACTGTACTCTAATCATAGTGTCTGAAGTCGGTCTGTGATGGAGTTTACGACCTGTCTTTGTCAGAAGGAGTCAAAGGCAGAAAAGGAAGCCGCCAAAAACCCTAACTGTCTCTAAGACCTAGAACCTTCACTGAATTGGCTTGTACCTTTCTTTTTTTCCCAACATATCCTGTGTGTATCGCTAATGTGATCCCTCGTTGAAAACAGTAAACAGTTGCAATAGTAATTGAGTAAGTTGGAGCCTGTTATTGGTTGAAGGACGGCCACTTACTCAACTATGAGCGTAAAGAAGAAGAAAAGTCAATTGAACTCTGTTGAATCGGTCTTATATAGAAGCTTACCTGCGCCTTTTGGTCGGCTATGTTGGCTGGCAGGCAGCAGACCGTTGGGTCCCGGACCGGACACGATGCTGTCTTCGCTCGGCAGAACAACAATGGTTTGAAAACCCGCGCCCTATCCACTCTAGTCTTACCCTGCTATCACTAACCTACTGGACCGCAGAGGAACCTATGGACCGCTGCTTATCTTTAGGACCGGCTTTACGACCCATACACACAGCCCTGGCCTGCACAGAAAACACACTGAAGGAGAGGGTGAGAGTTAAAGAGTTTTCATCCCTCCACTCAAGTTGGAACCCTTCTCATTCTAAGACTGAATCAGTAGGAATGCTCTTAAAACATTTTGTGAGAAATGACTTTAAATAATAAACTTTCTCTATCTAGGGGATTTAAATATTATTGCATTCTTGCGAGTAGATATTTGACACTTGAACGTAACCTCTTCTACGCCTGGGGTTTTTAGCTACTAATGATGCTTTTGACTGTTGCCTACAGATTAGGGACATACAATGGTACATTCGAATAACCCATTTTAAAGGACCGTTGACTGACTTGTTAGCTAGGTCTTTTTCATGGTCTAACTGTGCAATAAAGAATCGTAACGTAATGCGTAAACAGCGTGTGATGTGAGTGGTTGATGTTCACGTTCACAGCCTCTCAGATCATTCGTAACCAGCGCATTAGCCATGGAAACGAATGTCCAACATACTGTGATCTGTGGGTTGCTCTGATGTGCCGCTCGCCGCTCTCTCCTTCTCCTCTCCTCCCTGTGAATCTCTCTCTCTCTGTGATAATCCATCTTGGCAGTGCGGAGGGAATTTGTGGTTAGTTGTTGCTACACAGACAGAAAAGGAAATATAACTGGAAATAAACGATGTATACAATGAGGGCCATGTCCTCTCTCTGTAGACTCATGTCACCATCTTTCAAATCTTTTTTAAAATTGAAAACAATTTATTCTCACATAACTCTTTTGACCATGTCCAGACACGAATGTTTGTGCGGTAAATTATGTTTTCTTTGATACCTACTGTAATTGTGACTATATGAAGCATGTTGAGATTTGGCTATAAATGACAAAGTCCCTCTACAACACTTCAATACGTTCAACTTCATATGATCAGTGCTCAGGAAAGTGTAGTCACTGTCCATGGCCACTGTACAGATACAGTACAAGTCGTGCTCACTAACAAGGCAATTAAAACAAGGGTTGGAGGCTTGCAGGACAACCCAGCCCCAACCACCACACTCTCTATCCCACCCCCTCAGCCACATCTTACTACCCCCACCCGCCCGTCCAACCCCCCACCCTGCAATGCCAATGTCTAACAGGCTGGGGAGCTGCCCCCTGACGATACGCAATTGGATTGGAAGCCAATCAATCATGCGGAGTATTGACCTGTGATTGGATTTGGCCGGTGTGTCAGGGCCCCGGTTGATTTTAGCTCCAGCCCAATGAAGGTGGATGTGAGGCTTTATTGTACTGGACGTATGGGGTGCCTGTCAAACACACACACACACACACACACACACACACACACACACACACACACACACACACACACACACACCACACACCACACACCACACACCACACACCACACACCACACACACACACACCACACACACACACACACATATTCGCTTACTGGGGAGTTTGAATGGGATGGGTTATTGTTGTGGACTTACAGGATTGGTTCAGGGTTTGAAGTGCTGCCAGCAGAGATTGATGTGTACAGTGCAGCTCCTGTATCCATCTATCTGAGTTACTGTCACTCATAACCATCTCTCTCTCTCTCTTCCTTTTTTCTCTCTCTATCTTTCTGTGTGTGTCTCTCTCTCTCTCAGACAAATTGGATTCCACGTAGATTTTTCCCACTCCTACCTGATACATACTGTAGTAGGCCATATTGATGCATACAGGTCTGTGTGTGCGTGGGTGTGTGTGTTTGTGCGTCTCTGTGTCCATGTTTGTGTGACAGAGAGAGAGAGAGAGAGAGAGAGAGAGAGAGAGAGAGAGAGAGAGAGAGAGAGAGAGAGAGAGAGAGAGAGAGAGAGAGAGATAGAGAGGAGAGAGAGAAGAGAGAGAGAGAGAGAGGAAGAGAGAGAGACGAGAGAGAGAGAGAGAGAGGAGAGAGAGAGGAGAGAGAGTTACTGTAAAGTTACTGTAAAGCAACCAGAGTCCTGAGCGTCTGTCCCCGTCGTTTACATCAGTAAAGTGAGATTAATTCTCCCTTTAGAGACCTCTGAAAAATGACAACATGTCCCACACACACTCCATTGAAGAATGATGACACCACACACACACACACACACACACAGTGCTGATAAATGAACACACACTCTAAGTCTGGAGTTCTAGTGTTATTAGCTGCAGGGCAGACCAACGGTATGACAGTAATAATTCCTAAAGTAGCCTATTAACATCAGACTGTCAAGTTCATGGAGAGGAGCAGAAGATGGGACAGTACAGAGGGCAGGTTAGCTAAACATACTAAAATGGAGGGGGATTCTATATGCCTTTTAAAATCAATCTGTTAGATGCACGAGAATGACTTGACTTTTGTGTTATCATGAGTGGATGTCGAAGGGATATTTGTGAGACAATTTGAGTTAGCCCCCCCCTCCTCCCCCCTTCTCGCCCTCCCCGCTCCCTCCCCCTCCTCCCTCCATCCCAGCTGGCCATTACCCCATTAGGCTCTAACAGTTATGACACCCACTGACTGGCCGGCCCATAGATAATACCATAAAGACCCAGCTCAATACTAATCCACTGGACTTAACCTGTTTACTGCCTGCTGCACATACATATCTCTACCTCTCCTGTGTAATGCCGGACCAGGTCAGGCCCGCTCTGTGTGTGTGGTTGTGTGTCTGTGTATTTGTGTGTGTGTGTGTATATAACCCGTTTAGCGCTGGCCATACATATTTCTCTGGTGTAACGCGAGGCGCAGGAGGAGCCAGATCAATAGGGATGTTTCTCTGTTAATAAAGATGTAACGTTGGACCAGTGTGTGTGTCTGTGGCCATGGTGTGTGTGTGTGTCTGTGGCCAGTGTGCGTTTGTGAGCTGACCACACACACTTATGCGCGGTCGTTATAAATCTCCCACTGACCACTGCGGTCAGACGGAGCGGTCAACACGAACCACCAGGGGACCGCTTCCCATTTCTCCCCTTTTGTGCATATCCCAACTCTCCTTGAGACACCCTCAGAGAGTGGGGTCACGGCCAGGGTCAGCCATTATCAACGGCAACACTGGAGCAATTAGGGTCATGTGCCCTGCTCAAGGGCACATCGACAGATTTCTCATCTTGTCGGCTCAGAGATTTGAACTAGCAACCTTTCCGTTATTTGGCCCAACGCTCTAACCGCTAGGCTACCTCTCTAACAGCTAGGCTACCTGTCTAACCGCTAGGCTACCTGTCTAACAGCTAGGCTACCTGTCTAACAGCTAGGCTACCTGTCGAACCGCTAGGCTACCTGTCGAACCGCTAGGCTACCTGTCTAACTGCTAGGCTACCAGTCTAACCGCTAGGCTACCAGTCTAACCGCTAGGCTACCTGTCTAACCGCTAGGCTACCTGTCTAACCGCTTGGCTACCTGTCACCCTTAAGTGTGTAAGAGTGTGTGAACGTGCATGACAGCATGTGTGTCCATGTCTGTGTGTGCACTTCATGTCCATGTGGTTGTCTATCTGTGTGTCTATCTGTGTGTTGGACTTTGCAGGCAGACAGAGAGCCAGAGGCCTGGTACAGAGTGTCATAGCAGTGAGCTCTGTGATAATACTGTGGGGTTCTGGGTTAGTAATAGTTACTTCAGTGATAAGGTTCTGGGGTAGTAATAGTTTGTGATAATGTTCTGAGGTAGTAATAGTTAGTTCAGTGATACGGCTCTGGGGTAGTAATAGTTAGTTCAGTGATAAGGTTCTGGGGTAATAATAGTTACTTCAGTGATAAGGTTCTGGGGTAGTAATAGTTTGTGATAATGTTCTGAGGTAGTAATAGTTAGTTCAGTGATATGGTTCTGGGGTAGTAATAGTTAGTTCAGTGATAAGGTTCTGGGGTAATAATAGTTAGTTCAGTGATAAGGTTCTGGGGTAGTAATAGTTACTTCAGTGATAAGGTTCTGGGGTAATAATAGTTAGTTCAGTGATAAGGTTCTGGGGTAATAATAGTTAGTTCAGTGATACGGTTCTGGGGTAGTAATAGTTAGTTCAGTGATAAGGTTCTGGGGTAGTAATAGTTAGTTCAGTGATAAGGTTCTGGGGTAGTAATAGTTAGTTCAGTGATAAGGTTCTGGGATAATAATAGTTAGTTCAGTGATAAGGTTCTGGAGTGGTAATAGTTAGTTCAGTGATACGGTTCTGGGGTAGTAATAGTTAGTTCAGTGATAAGGTTCTGGGGTAATAATAGTTAGTTCAGTGATACGGTTCTGGGGTAGTAATAGTTAGTTCAGTGATAAGGTTCTGGGGTAGTAATAGTTAGTTCAGTGATACGGTTCTGGGGTAGTAATAGTTAGTTCAGTGATAAGGTTCTGGGATCATAATAGTTAGTTCAGTGATAAGGTTCTGGAGTAGTAATAGTTAGTTCAGTGATAAGGTTCTGGGGTAGTAATAGTTAGTTCAGTGATAAGGTTCTGGGATAATAATAGTTAGTTCAGTGATAAGGTTCTGGAGTAATAATAGTTAGTTCAGTGATAAGGTTCTGGAGTAATAATAGTTAGTTCAGTGATACGGTTCTGGGGTAATAATAGTTAGTTCAGTGATAAGGTTCTGGGGTAGTAATAGTTAGTTCAGTGATAAGGTTCTGGGATAATAATAGTTAGTTCAGTGATAAGGTTCTGGAGTAATAATAGTTAGTTCAGTGATAAGGTTCTGGAGTAATAATAGTTAGTTCAGTGATACGGTTCTGGGGTAGTAATAGTTAGTTTAGTGATACGGTTCTGGGGTAGTAATAGTTAGTTTAGTGATAAGGTTCTGGGGTAGTAATAGCTCATTGTTGTGTGTAGATTAGATGGATGTCTGGGCGGTGATGTCACTGAGATGTGCAACAGCGTCAAGGGTTAGTGGTCAAAGTCAGGATGCCTACAGTTTGTCTGTGTGAGGAACATTCAGAAACGTGTGACCCAGATCAACCTCGACATGTACTCTGTGATGTGGGTTCATTTGAGCCTTTTCAGCACCTACAGTAACATGGAATATGCTATTTTTCTCATAGACTAGGTTATCTTTTTCTCATAGACTAGGTTATCTTTTTCTCATAGACTAGGTTATCTTTTTCTCATAGACTAGGTTATCTTTTTCTCATAGACTAGGTTATCTTTTTCTCATAGACTAGGTTATCTTTTTCTCATAGACTAGGTTACCTTTTTCTCATAGACTAGGTTATCTTTTTCTCATAGACTAGGTTATCTTTTTCTCATAGACTAGATTACCTTTTTCTCATAGACTAGGTTATCTTTTTCTCATAGACTAGGTTATCTTTTTCTCATAGACTAGATTACCTTTTTCTCATAGACTAGGTTATCTTTTTCTCATAGACTAGGTTATCTTTTTCTCATAGACTAGGTTAGAATGAGTGAGAAAAGGAGTGGAGCCAAGCACAGAGAGAGAGTGTATGAGTAGAGAGAGAGAGTATGAGTAGAGAGAGAAAAAGAGTGTATGAGTAGAGAGAGAGAGTGTATGAGTAGAGAGAGAAAAAGAGTGTATGAGTAGAGAGAGAAAGAGAGAGTGAGTAGAGAGAGAAAAAGAGTGTATGAGTAGAGAGAGAAAAAGAGTGTATGAGTAGAGAGAGAGAGTGTATGAGTAGAGAGAGAAAGAGAGTGTGAGTAGAGAGAGAAAGAGAGAGTGAGTAGAGAGAGAAAAAGAGTGTATGAGTAGAGAGAGAAAGAGAGTGTATGAGTAGAGAGAAAGAGTGTATGAGTAGAGAGAGAAAGAGAGTGTATGAGTAGAGAGAGAAAGAGAGAGTGAGTAGAGAGAGAAAGATAGTGTATCAGTAGAGAGAGAAAGAAAGAGAGTATATGAGTAGAGAGAGAGAGTATGAGTAGAGAGAGAAAGAGAGAGTGAGTAGAGAGAGAAAAAGAGTGTATGAGTAGAGAGAGAAAGAGAGTGTATGAGTAGAGAGAAAGAGTGTATGAGTAGAGAGAGAAAGAGAGTGTATGAGTAGAGAGAGAAAGAGAGAGTGAGTAGAGAGAGAAAGATAGTGTATCAGTAGAGAGAGAAAGAAAGAGAGTATATGAGTAGAGAGAGAGAGTATGAGTAGAGAGAGAAAGAGAGTGTATGAGTAGAGAGAGAAAGAGAGAGTGAGTAGAGAGAGAGAGAGAGTATGAGAAGAGAGAGAGAGTATGAGTAGAGAGAGAAAGAGAGTGTATGAGTAGAGAGAGAAAGAGAGAGTATGAGAAGAGAGAGAGAGTATGAGTAGAGAGAGAAAAGGAGTGTATGAGTAGAGAGAGAAAGAGAGAGTATGAGAAGAGAGAGAGAGTATGAGTAGAGAGAGAAAAGGAGTGTATGAGTAGAGAGAGAGAGATAATGAGAAGAGAGAGAGATAATGAGAAGAGAGAGAGTATGAGTAGAGAGAGAAAGAGAGTGTATGAGTAGAGAGAGAAAAAGAGTGTATGAGTAGAGAGAGAAAAAGAGTGTATGAGTAGAGAGAGAAAGAGAGAGTATGAGAAGAGAGAGAGAGTATGAGTAGAGAGAGAAAATGAGTGTATGAGTAGAGAGAGAGGGATAATGAGAAGAGAGAGAGAGTATGAGTAGAGAGAGAAAGAGAGTGTATGAGTAGAGAGAGAAAAAGAGTGTATGAGTAGAGAGAGAAAAAGAGTGTATGAGTAGAGAGAGAGAGAGAGTATGAGAAGAGAGAGAGAGTATGAGTAGAGAGAGAAAGAGAGTGTATGAGTAGAGAGAGAAAGAGAGTATATGAGTAGAGAGAGAGAGAGTATGAGAAGAGAGAGAGAGTATGAGTAGAGAGAGAAAGAGAGTGTATGAGTAGAGAGAGAAAGAGAGAGTATGAGTAGAGAGAGAGAGTATGAGTAGAGAGAGAGAGAGAGTATGAGAAGAGAGAGAGAGTGTATGAGGAGAGAGAGAAAGAGAGTGTATGAGGAGAGAGAGAAAGAGAGTGTATAAGGAGAGAGAGAGTGTATGAGGAGAGAGAGAAAGAGAGTGTATAAGGAGAGAGAGAGTGTATG